>NW_027072052.1:0-10000 GCF_038088225.1 Cyrtonyx montezumae
CTAACCCTAACCCTAACCCTAACCCTAACCCTAACCCTAACCCTAACCCTAACCCTAACCCTAACCCTAACCCTAACCCTAACCCTAACCCTAACCCTAACCCTAACCCTAACCCTAACCCTAACCCTAACCCTAACCCTAACCCTAACCCTAACCCTAACCCTAACCCTAACCCTAACCCTAACCCTAACCCTAACCCTAACCCTAACCCTAACCCTAACCCTAACCCTAACCCTAACCCTAACCCTAACCCTAACCCTAACCCTAACCCTAACCCTAACCCTAACCCTAACCCTAACCCTAACCCTAACCCTAACCCTAACCCTAACCCTAACCCTAACCCTAACCCTAACCCTAACCCTAACCCTAACCCTAACCCTAACCCTAACCCTAACCCTAACCCTAACCCTAACCCTAACCCTAACCCTAACCCTAACCCTAACCCTAACCCTAACCCTAACCCTAACCCTAACCCTAACCCTAACCCTAACCCTAACCCTAACCCTAACCCTAACCCTAACCCTAACCCTAACCCTAACCCTAACCCTAACCCTAACCCTAACCCTAACCCTAACCCTAACCCTAACCCTAACCTCCTAACCCTAACCCTAACCCTAACCCTAACCCTAACCCTAACCCTAACCCTAACCCTAACCCTAACCCTAACCCTAACCCTAACCCTAACCCTAACCCTAACCCTAACCCTAACCCTAACCCTAACCCTAACCCTAACCCTAACCCTAACCCTAACCCTAACCCTAACCCTAACCCTAACCCTAACCCTAACCCTAACCCTAACCCTAACCCTAACCCTAACCCTAACCCTAACCCTAACCCTAACCCTAACCCTAACCCTAACCCTAACCCTAACCCTAACCCTAACCCTAACCCTAACCCTAACCCTAACCCTAACCCTAACCCTAACCCTAACCCTAACCCTAACCCTAACCCTAACCCTAACCCTAACCCTAACCCTAACCCTAACCCTAACCCTAACCCTAACCCTAACCCTAACCCTAACCCTAACCCTAACCCTAACCCTAACCCTAACCCTAACCCTAACCCTAACCCTAACCCTAACCCTAACCCTAACCCTAACCCTAACCCTAACCCTAACCCTAACCCTAACCCTAACCCTAACCCTAACCCTAACCCTAACCCTAACCCTAACCCTAACCCTAACCCTAACCCTAACCCTAACCCTAACCCTAACCCTAACCCTAACCCTAACCCTAACCCTAACCCTAACCCTAACCCTAACCCTAACCCTAACCCTAACCCTAACCCTAACCCTAACCCTAACCCTAACCCTAACCCTAACCCTAACCCTAACCCTAACCCTAACCCTAACCCTAACCCTAACCCTAACCCTAACCCTAACCCTAACCCTAACCCTAACCCTAACCCTAACCCTAACCCTAACCCTAACCCTAACCCTAACCCTAACCCTAACCCTAACCCTAACCCTAACCCTAACCCTAACCCTAACCCTAACCCTAACCCTAACCCTAACCCTAACCCTAACCCTAACCCTAACCCTAACCCTAACCCTAACCCTAACCCTAACCCTAACCCTAACCCTAACCCTAACCCTAACCCTAACCCTAACCCTAACCCTAACCCTAACCCTAACCCTAACCCTAACCCTAACCCTAACCCTAACCCTAACCCTAACCCTAACCCTAACCCTAACCCTAACCCTAACCCTAACCCTAACCCTAACCCTAACCCTAACCCTAACCCTAACCCTAACCCTAACCCTAACCCTAACCCTAACCCTAACCCTAACCCTAACCCTAACCCTAACCCTAACCCTAACCCTAACCCTAACCCTAACCCTAACCCTAACCCTAACCCTAACCCTAACCCTAACCCTAACCCTAACCCTAACCCTAACCCTAACCCTAACCCTAACCCTAACCCTAACCCTAACCCTAACCCTAACCCTAACCCTAACCCTAACCCTAACCCTAACCCTAACCCTAACCCTAACCCTAACCCTAACCCTAACCCTAACCCTAACCCTAACCCTAACCCTAACCCTAACCCTAACCCTAACCCTAACCCTAACCCTAACCCTAACCCTAACCCTAACCCTAACCCTAACCCTAACCCTAACCCTAACCCTAACCCTAACCCTAACCCTAACCCTAACCCTAACCCTAACCCTAACCCTAACCCTAACCCTAACCCTAACCCTAACCCTAACCCTAACCCTAACCCTAACCCTAACCCTAACCCTAACCCTAACCCTAACCCTAACCCTAACCCTAACCCTAACCCTAACCCTAACCCTAACCCTAACCCTAACCCTAACCCTAACCCTAACCCTAACCCTAACCCTAACCCTAACCCTAACCCTAACCCTAACCCTAACCCTAACCCTAACCCTAACCCTAACCCTAACCCTAACCCTAACCCTAACCCTAACCCTAACCCTAACCCTAACCCTAACCCTAACCCTAACCCTAACCCTAACCCTAACCCTAACCCTAACCCTAACCCTAACCCTAACCCTAACCCTAACCCTAACCCTAACCCTAACCCTAACCCTAACCCTAACCCTAACCCTAACCCTAACCCTAACCCTAACCCTAACCCTAACCCTAACCCTAACCCTAACCCTAACCCTAACCCTAACCCTAACCCTAACCCTAACCCTAACCCTAACCCTAACCCTAACCCTAACCCTAACCCTAACCCTAACCCTAACCCTAACCCTAACCCTAACCCTAACCCTAACCCTAACCCTAACCCTAACCCTAACCCTAACCCTAACCCTAACCCTAACCCTAACCCTAACCCTAACCCTAACCCTAACCCTAACCCTAACCCTAACCCTAACCCTAACCCTAACCCTAACCCTAACCCTAACCCTAACCCTAACCCTAACCCTAACCCTAACCCTAACCCTAACCCTAACCCTAACCCTAACCCTAACCCTAACCCTAACCCTAACCCTAACCCTAACCCTAACCCTAACCCTAACCCTAACCCTAACCCTAACCCTAACCCTAACCCTAACCCTAACCCTAACCCTAACCCTAACCCTAACCCTAACCCTAACCCTAACCCTAACCCTAACCCTAACCCTAACCCTAACCCTAACCCTAACCCTAACCCTAACCCTAACCCTAACCCTAACCCTAACCCTAACCCTAACCCTAACCCTAACCCTAACCCTAACCCTAACCCTAACCCTAACCCTAACCCTAACCCTAACCCTAACCCTAACCCTAACCCTAACCCTAACCCTAACCCTAACCCTAACCCTAACCCTAACCCTAACCCTAACCCTAACCCTAACCCTAACCCTAACCCTAACCCTAACCCTAACCCTAACCCTAACCCTAACCCTAACCCTAACCCTAACCCTAACCCTAACCCTAACCCTAACCCTAACCCTAACCCTAACCCTAACCCTAACCCTAACCCTAACCCTAACCCTAACCCTAACCCTAACCCTAACCCTAACCCTAACCCTAACCCTAACCCTAACCCTAACCCTAACCCTAACCCTAACCCTAACCCTAACCCTAACCCTAACCCTAACCCTAACCCTAACCCTAACCCTAACCCTAACCCTAACCCTAACCCTAACCCTAACCCTAACCCTAACCCTAACCCTAACCCTAACCCTAACCCTAACCCTAACCCTAACCCTAACCCTAACCCTAACCCTAACCCTAACCCTAACCCTAACCCTAACCCTAACCCTAACCCTAACCCTAACCCTAACCCTAACCCTAACCCTAACCCTAACCCTAACCCTAACCCTAACCCTAACCCTAACCCTAACCCTAACCCTAACCCTAACCCTAACCCTAACCCTAACCCTAACCCTAACCCTAACCCTAACCCTAACCCTAACCCTAACCCTAACCCTAACCCTAACCCTAACCCTAACCCTAACCCTAACCCTAACCCTAACCCTAACCCTAACCCTAACCCTAACCCTAACCCTAACCCTAACCCTAACCCTAACCCTAACCCTAACCCTAACCCTAACCCTAACCCTAACCCTAACCCTAACCCTAACCCTAACCCTAACCCTAACCCTAACCCTAACCCTAACCCTAACCCTAACCCTAACCCTAACCCTAACCCTAACCCTAACCCTAACCCTAACCCTAACCCTAACCCTAACCCTAACCCTAACCCTAACCCTAACCCTAACCCTAACCCTAACCCTAACCCTAACCCTAACCCTAACCCTAACCCTAACCCTAACCCTAACCCTAACCCTAACCCTAACCCTAACCCTAACCCTAACCCTAACCCTAACCCTAACCCTAACCCTAACCCTAACCCTAACCCTAACCCTAACCCTAACCCTAACCCTAACCCTAACCCTAACCCTAACCCTAACCCTAACCCTAACCCTAACCCTAACCCTAACCCTAACCCTAACCCTAACCCTAACCCTAACCCTAACCCTAACCCTAACCCTAACCCTAACCCTAACCCTAACCCTAACCCTAACCCTAACCCTAACCCTAACCCTAACCCTAACCCTAACCCTAACCCTAACCCTAACCCTAACCCTAACCCTAACCCTAACCCTAACCCTAACCCTAACCCTAACCCTAACCCTAACCCTAACCCTAACCCTAACCCTAACCCTAACCCTAACCCTAACCCTAACCCTAACCCTAACCCTAACCCTAACCCTAACCCTAACCCTAACCCTAACCCTAACCCTAACCCTAACCCTAACCCTAACCCTAACCCTAACCCTAACCCTAACCCTAACCCTAACCCTAACCCTAACCCTAACCCTAACCCTAACCCTAACCCTAACCCTAACCCTAACCCTAACCCTAACCCTAACCCTAACCCTAACCCTAACCCTAACCCTAACCCTAACCCTAACCCTAACCCTAACCCTAACCCTAACCCTAACCCTAACCCTAACCCTAACCCTAACCCTAACCCTAACCCTAACCCTAACCCTAACCCTAACCCTAACCCTAACCCTAACCCTAACCCTAACCCTAACCCTAACCCTAACCCTAACCCTAACCCTAACCCTAACCCTAACCCTAACCCTAACCCTAACCCTAACCCTAACCCTAACCCTAACCCTAACCCTAACCCTAACCCTAACCCTAACCCTAACCCTAACCCTAACCCTAACCCTAACCCTAACCCTAACCCTAACCCTAACCCTAACCCTAACCCTAACCCTAACCCTAACCCTAACCCTAACCCTAACCCTAACCCTAACCCTAACCCTAACCCTAACCCTAACCCTAACCCTAACCCTAACCCTAACCCTAACCCTAACCCTAACCCTAACCCTAACCCTAACCCTAACCCTAACCCTAACCCTAACCCTAACCCTAACCCTAACCCTAACCCTAACCCTAACCCTAACCCTAACCCTAACCCTAACCCTAACCCTAACCCTAACCCTAACCCTAACCCTAACCCTAACCCTAACCCTAACCCTAACCCTAACCCTAACCCTAACCCTAACCCTAACCCTAACCCTAACCCTAACCCTAACCCTAACCCTAACCCTAACCCTAACCCTAACCCTAACCCTAACCCTAACCCTAACCCTAACCCTAACCCTAACCCTAACCCTAACCCTAACCCTAACCCTAACCCTAACCCTAACCCTAACCCTAACCCTAACCCTAACCCTAACCCTAACCCTAACCCTAACCCTAACCCTAACCCTAACCCTAACCCTAACCCTAACCCTAACCCTAACCCTAACCCTAACCCTAACCCTAACCCTAACCCTAACCCTAACCCTAACCCTAACCCTAACCCTAACCCTAACCCTAACCCTAACCCTAACCCTAACCCTAACCCTAACCCTAACCCTAACCCTAACCCTAACCCTAACCCTAACCCTAACCCTAACCCTAACCCTAACCCTAACCCTAACCCTAACCCTAACCCTAACCCTAACCCTAACCCTAACCCTAACCCTAACCCTAACCCTAACCCTAACCCTAACCCTAACCCTAACCCTAACCCTAACCCTAACCCTAACCCTAACCCTAACCCTAACCCTAACCCTAACCCTAACCCTAACCCTAACCCTAACCCTAACCCTAACCCTAACCCTAACCCTAACCCTAACCCTAACCCTAACCCTAACCCTAACCCTAACCCTAACCCTAACCCTAACCCTAACCCTAACCCTAACCCTAACCCTAACCCTAACCCTAACCCTAACCCTAACCCTAACCCTAACCCTAACCCTAACCCTAACCCTAACCCTAACCCTAACCCTAACCCTAACCCTAACCCTAACCCTAACCCTAACCCTAACCCTAACCCTAACCCTAACCCTAACCCTAACCCTAACCCTAACCCTAACCCTAACCCTAACCCTAACCCTAACCCTAACCCTAACCCTAACCCTAACCCTAACCCTAACCCTAACCCTAACCCTAACCCTAACCCTAACCCTAACCCTAACCCTAACCCTAACCCTAACCCTAACCCTAACCCTAACCCTAACCCTAACCCTAACCCTAACCCTAACCCTAACCCTAACCCTAACCCTAACCCTAACCCTAACCCTAACCCTAACCCTAACCCTAACCCTAACCCTAACCCTAACCCTAACCCTAACCCTAACCCTAACCCTAACCCTAACCCTAACCCTAACCCTAACCCTAACCCTAACCCTAACCCTAACCCTAACCCTAACCCTAACCCTAACCCTAACCCTAACCCTAACCCTAACCCTAACCCTAACCCTAACCCTAACCCTAACCCTAACCCTAACCCTAACCCTAACCCTAACCCTAACCCTAACCCTAACCCTAACCCTAACCCTAACCCTAACCCTAACCCTAACCCTAACCCTAACCCTAACCCTAACCCTAACCCTAACCCTAACCCTAACCCTAACCCTAACCCTAACCCTAACCCTAACCCTAACCCTAACCCTAACCCTAACCCTAACCCTAACCCTAACCCTAACCCTAACCCTAACCCTAACCCTAACCCTAACCCTAACCCTAACCCTAACCCTAACCCTAACCCTAACCCTAACCCTAACCCTAACCCTAACCCTAACCCTAACCCTAACCCTAACCCTAACCCTAACCCTAACCCTAACCCTAACCCTAACCCTAACCCTAACCCTAACCCTAACCCTAACCCTAACCCTAACCCTAACCCTAACCCTAACCCTAACCCTAACCCTAACCCTAACCCTAACCCTAACCCTAACCCTAACCCTAACCCTAACCCTAACCCTAACCCTAACCCTAACCCTAACCCTAACCCTAACCCTAACCCTAACCCTAACCCTAACCCTAACCCTAACCCTAACCCTAACCCTAACCCTAACCCTAACCCTAACCCTAACCCTAACCCTAACCCTAACCCTAACCCTAACCCTAACCCTAACCCTAACCCTAACCCTAACCCTAACCCTAACCCTAACCCTAACCCTAACCCTAACCCTAACCCTAACCCTAACCCTAACCCTAACCCTAACCCTAACCCTAACCCTAACCCTAACCCTAACCCTAACCCTAACCCTAACCCTAACCCTAACCCTAACCCTAACCCTAACCCTAACCCTAACCCTAACCCTAACCCTAACCCTAACCCTAACCCTAACCCTAACCCTAACCCTAACCCTAACCCTAACCCTAACCCTAACCCTAACCCTAACCCTAACCCTAACCCTAACCCTAACCCTAACCCTAACCCTAACCCTAACCCTAACCCTAACCCTAACCCTAACCCTAACCCTAACCCTAACCCTAACCCTAACCCTAACCCTAACCCTAACCCTAACCCTAACCCTAACCCTAACCCTAACCCTAACCCTAACCCTAACCCTAACCCTAACCCTAACCCTAACCCTAACCCTAACCCTAACCCTAACCCTAACCCTAACCCTAACCCTAACCCTAACCCTAACCCTAACCCTAACCCTAACCCTAACCCTAACCCTAACCCTAACCCTAACCCTAACCCTAACCCTAACCCTAACCCTAACCCTAACCCTAACCCTAACCCTAACCCTAACCCTAACCCTAACCCTAACCCTAACCCTAACCCTAACCCTAACCCTAACCCTAACCCTAACCCTAACCCTAACCCTAACCCTAACCCTAACCCTAACCCTAACCCTAACCCTAACCCTAACCCTAACCCTAACCCTAACCCTAACCCTAACCCTAACCCTAACCCTAACCCTAACCCTAACCCTAACCCTAACCCTAACCCTAACCCTAACCCTAACCCTAACCCTAACCCTAACCCTAACCCTAACCCTAACCCTAACCCTAACCCTAACCCTAACCCTAACCCTAACCCTAACCCTAACCCTAACCCTAACCCTAACCCTAACCCTAACCCTAACCCTAACCCTAACCCTAACCCTAACCCTAACCCTAACCCTAACCCTAACCCTAACCCTAACCCTAACCCTAACCCTAACCCTAACCCTAACCCTAACCCTAACCCTAACCCTAACCCTAACCCTAACCCTAACCCTAACCCTAACCCTAACCCTAACCCTAACCCTAACCCTAACCCTAACCCTAACCCTAACCCTAACCCTAACCCTAACCCTAACCCTAACCCTAACCCTAACCCTAACCCTAACCCTAACCCTAACCCTAACCCTAACCCTAACCCTAACCCTAACCCTAACCCTAACCCTAACCCTAACCCTAACCCTAACCCTAACCCTAACCCTAACCCTAACCCTAACCCTAACCCTAACCCTAACCCTAACCCTAACCCTAACCCTAACCCTAACCCTAACCCTAACCCTAACCCTAACCCTAACCCTAACCCTAACCCTAACCCTAACCCTAACCCTAACCCTAACCCTAACCCTAACCCTAACCCTAACCCTAACCCTAACCCTAACCCTAACCCTAACCCTAACCCTAACCCTAACCCTAACCCTAACCCTAACCCTAACCCTAACCCTAACCCTAACCCTAACCCTAACCCTAACCCTAACCCTAACCCTAACCCTAACCCTAACCCTAACCCTAACCCTAACCCTAACCCTAACCCTAACCCTAACCCTAACCCTAACCCTAACCCTAACCCTAACCCTAACCCTAACCCTAACCCTAACCCTAACCCTAACCCTAACCCTAACCCTAACCCTAACCCTAACCCTAACCCTAACCCTAACCCTAACCCTAACCCTAACCCTAACCCTAACCCTAACCCTAACCCTAACCCTAACCCTAACCCTAACCCTAACCCTAACCCTAACCCTAACCCTAACCCTAACCCTAACCCTAACCCTAACCCTAACCCTAACCCTAACCCTAACCCTAACCCTAACCCTAACCCTAACCCTAACCCTAACCCTAACCCTAACCCTAACCCTAACCCTAACCCTAACCCTAACCCTAACCCTAACCCTAACCCTAACCCTAACCCTAACCCTAACCCTAACCCTAACCCTAACCCTAACCCTAACCCTAACCCTAACCCTAACCCTAACCCTAACCCTAACCCTAACCCTAACCCTAACCCTAACCCTAACCCTAACCCTAACCCTAACCCTAACCCTAACCCTAACCCTAACCCTAACCCTAACCCTAACCCTAACCCTAACCCTAACCCTAACCCTAACCCTAACCCTAACCCTAACCCTAACCCTAACCCTAACCCTAACCCTAACCCTAACCCTAACCCTAACCCTAACCCTAACCCTAACCCTAACCCTAACCCTAACCCTAACCCTAACCCTAACCCTAACCCTAACCCTAACCCTAACCCTAACCCTAACCCTAACCCTAACCCTAACCCTAACCCTAACCCTAACCCTAACCCTAACCCTAACCCTAACCCTAACCCTAACCCTAACCCTAACCCTAACCCTAACCCTAACCCTAACCCTAACCCTAACCCTAACCCTAACCCTAACCCTAACCCTAACCCTAACCCTAACCCTAACCCTAACCCTAACCCTAACCCTAACCCTAACCCTAACCCTAACCCTAACCCTAACCCTAACCCTAACCCTAACCCTAACCCTAACCCT